>NC_056747.1:286397898-286440398 GCF_019279795.1 Protopterus annectens | reverse complement strand
AAGAAACTGTTGCAGAAAAGGATGAAGTCCCAAGACTGGATAAACTCCCTTATTAAACCTCAACAAAATATTAAGATCCCTCATCAAAACCTCTGAAGCCAGCTATGAAGGCAGAATTGCGGCAGGCACTAAAAGCCATAAAGCCTTCTATAGTTTTATCAAGAATCTCCATGGCAATACCCAGGTTCGCTATGAGTTACTGCACAATGGTATTTCCTATACTGAGCCAACAGATATTGCCAATATACTGGATGACAGATTCAGCGCCAACTTTACCCCTGTCTCCCCACCTAAAGGACCAATCACAGCACCTGAGGAATGCCAGGCACCCAGCATTATTGTAGCACAGGTTAAAGCTGCATTGTCCAAGGCTAAGAGTACAGCTTCGATGGGACCCGACTACATCCCTAAATGTGTTCTACATGAACTATAAAGTCAGCTGGCGCCACATCTGTGTGCTCTGTTCAATCACAGCCTCACCTCAGGCTTTGTCCCGACCGAATGACGCACTACTAGTGTCATCCCTCTCCATAAAGGAAGAGCGACTACAGACCTTGGGAATTATCTCCCCATTAGCCTGACGAGTCTGATATGTAAGGCTATGGAGCGCATCATCATGGACCTAATTATCAAGGATAAAAGGAATCTCCAAACTCTAGATTCCACACAGTTTGGTTTTGTGAAAGGTGGATCATCCCTGATCAACCTGGTTGACTTCTTTGAGTCAGTCACCAGAGCTGTGGATGAGTGCAAGGCAGTTCATACAGCCTACCTCAATCTGGCCAAGGCGTTTTGATACCATTCTCCACTCAGGAGTTATTGATTAACTCACCAGACTAGGCATCAATTCCTATACCACTAGGTGGGTTGCAAATTGAGTCACATGTAGTACCCACAGTGTGAAAGTAGTGGACTCCAAGTCAGACTGCTGACCAGTCATGAGTGGAGTTCCACAGGGATTGGTCCTGGGTCCTCTCCTGTTTGGCATCTACTTCTCAGAAGTCCTGGCCAACATGGAGGGACTCTGGCTGACAAAGTTCACAGTCGACTACAAGCTGGGATTACCACCTCTATGGGAGCCCACTGAACACTGAAGGCGTTATACGAGATCTGGCGACACAGGTTGACAGTAACCTCTCCGACCACCACATTGCCACTGTGGTCATAAAGTCCTTCTCTTTGCCACATCTCAATGCCAAGGGTTTTGCATTCAGGAAGAAAGAGGTCATCATCTCTCTCTACTCTTCCCTCATTAGGCCAATCCTTGAGTATAATTCCCCATTTGGCATGTACCTCACTAGACACATGCAACAGCTGGAAAGGCCACAAAGGTACCTCATGAAGAGGATCTTAGTTCTTAAACACATGTCCTACACAGACTGATTCAAAATAACTCCAGCTATTTTCTGGCTCATGTCTTGTACTAAGAGGTGATCTCTGCTTGACTTGCAAAGCCATGTCTGACCCAGCTCTGTTACAAATGCTACATCTAAACAAATCCCAGACACTCTAAACCACATGCTGCAGAGACCTCAACCTCATTGCCACAATCAACAGAGCATGCTGGAGGGACAGGTTCATAACCCAGAGATTGCCCATGCTCTGGAATAAACTTCTCATACATGTCAAGCAGAGCACCTCACTGGCCTTCTTGAAGAGAAATCTTGAGGAGTGGATGGGAAATGGAAAGTTCATCCCGGGGATCACTCCAGTGGGCTCTATTTGATAGAGGCACTGGGAACTAACGTCGGGTGGCATGATGCCAGGGCACTTTTATGGACTAGGCTTGTAAAGGCTCTTGGCCATTAGCCTAGTAGACACCTATGAACCTGTATGTTGTAGCATCTGGAAGCTATAGAACCATTTCAAAACTTCCACCCTTCCAAGGTAGCAATTAGTTCACCCCGAAGGACAATACAGTAGGATTCCTACTCCTGGTTTTCAGACATTTCTTGTTTGGCTGCAATCACATGCAATCTTTTTGGCCTATACCAAGTAATTTAATTTGACTATCTTTCAAAGTTAGCTGGACTGAGATTAATGTCTCCTCTTCCAGTATCCTCCCTTGCCATATATTCATTTCAATAGTTACTATATAGTCTGACATGCAGGTATATTTCTTTTCTATCCAACAGGACCCACTGTTGATACATTTTTAACATAAGCAGCTTTACAGATGCATTTTCAACACGAGCATATGTACAAGTTAGTTTGATGCACAAATGACATATAATTCCTTACAAAACTCCAGCTAACTATGCTGGCATATGTTTGCATATCCACTGCCCTACTTCTCCTGGCATAGCTGGCAGTACCTCACATCATCACAGATGCATATGCCTTAAGTGGGGGAACTGCACTGAGTAGATGACTTGGACTTGCACATCAATGCCATAAAGAAAGGGATAGTTTCCCTCTTTTGTTTTGTGGTGCCTCATAAGTATTTTTCTAAGTGTTTCTGTAACCCAGAAATTGTTCTACATCTGTGGTAAACCTTGTCATTGCCTGTTTGCATTCCCAATGAATGCCAAGTGCAGAATTTGTATTTCCCTCACTCTTGCTCTAAGGGGTAGTCTAGGCATGCTGCAGTCCAGAATGGCCCCTTCCCTGTCTCCTTTAAACTTCTGCAATTTCTTTTAATGATGGTATATATTCAGAAAGCCTTGCCATAAAAGGCCATGGCCATTCTTCCTGACTTCTGTCAATCTAGATCCTAATATTATTTTACATTTATTTTCTGGAAAGGCCTCTGCCATTATGCTTTTCATGCCCCCCTCTAGCAAGCATTTTACTAACATTCACTCTCTCAGGCTCGCAGTTTAGCATCTCCAATTCCATTAGTTAACCGTAACCTTTAAACCTCCTTGTGAGTCCATTTTCAAATATGAGGAGATAATTTGAACACTAAGGAGATGTTTAAGAGGTAAGCTGCAGCTGTTTGGCATATGCCAATCTATATGAAACTTGACTAACTACCAAAGTCCTGAAAGGACTTCAAGCAGAATGATGGGAGTGAGCATTTGATGCTGGCTTGTCCACACTTGATGGAGTGTGGCAGTTTGCCCATTGCATCACAGATCTCAGCTAAAGGGCTGAGTTATTACTACTGGGTAGGGAGATGGGCAATACTAGGAGTGTCCTGAGGAGCAGGTAAAGGACCAGTCAGGGAGTCTCTGAGCTGTGACTTTAGCAGAGCCTGCCAGCTGCTAGATGGTTGGAGATGGGTAGGGAGAGAGTGGGACCTTCATTCATATGATGGTCTGCAGGCACCTGGCTGTTGCCCCTGCTGAAGAATAAAGTGACTATATGGCTGCTGTTCAGACAGAGGAATGAATGAATGGACCAGCTGTCATCCTTTTGTGATGACCAAATAGGTCGATAGGATGCTGTGAAGGGGGCCCAATGGCTGGGGAGTGAAGGTGACAATTTTGTAATAAACTAACTTTCTTCAAATAGTCTATATCCAAAAGAGTGTACTCCTCCTGTCCCATTTATGGTACATTATATTGAAGGTTTTTGATTCTATGCTGAGATTCCTCCATCACGGTGTATGGAGCAGCCATTTTTAATTTTTATGCTGGGTTAACCTTTTCTTCACTGGCATCACTTGAGATCAGCAAAAACTTCCCAAAGTGCACTTTCTTCCTTGGACACCCTTCCACTGGGATTTGTATTTTGTTGAGAAATCTTATTTTACCTCCATTTTAAAACCTGCAGCTTGTCCTGATTTGAAATAACCTGTTTTGGAAAGCATTTCAGTTTTGGCAGACGTTACTGCCACTAGACATTTCAAAAATGTATGCACTTTCTTTTGAGCTTGAATACCTGGTATTTCATAAGCATGGTGACACTTTCATAGCTATCCATCTTGCTGATAGTGGCTACATAGATTAACCCTTACAAGCCAGTTCATCTACCATTTTTCCCCAGAGTGCCGTAACAAGAGTTCATATGTTCATACTAGGCTAACGACAAAGAGCCTACCCATGTAACCCAAATGTGACCCACAAATTTGATTTATACTTAATTTTATAGGGAAATTATTTACTGATTGCCTCTGTCTGTCAGCGATCTAGCCAGACCATGGGTGAATTTCCAATTACCCATCCACTGGTCCAAGTTGAGCTTAAATAGGGATAGAGAATGAAGTCTGCTTCACATGGATGGGAGCACCTGTTCCAGAGAATGGGAATTCTCTGACAAATGTGTGTTCATCCAACATGTCCTGTTTTATGTTGCTAGCAAAATGTAAGTCTTTTAATCTAGTAGTTCTGATGACATTTGGTGCGGATGTGCAAAAGATTAATTAGAATGGGGTCCAGGGATGCCTTGTATGCCAGGCAAAAATGACCTCCCAGAAGTCTGTATGATACCAAGTAAAGAGACTGTGCTTTGAGGCGATCAGCATAGGTTATTGTTTACTTCCTATCCTTCTTGTAAGGAACCTTTGTGGATGTTCCAGTTTTTGCATGTATCCGGTCAGATACCTGCTGAAGGGATCATTGTACTCTATGATGGGCCTGATGAGGGCCAAGTATAGTGGTATGATGACCTCTCTGGACCTAGATATCATGCCCTTACTTATAAGTTGAGCAACATAGAATGATTTTCTGACTACTTTGGACACATACTGGTCAAAGGCTAATTTATTATTTACATGAGTTTTTAGATCCCTGACAAGTGAATCTACTTTTAAGGGTGTTTTACTGATGACGTAGTTACCTGGGATCAAGACTTCCTAAAAGGTCATATAATGCACTTCTTGGAATTTGAGTGTTAAGCTATGCCCTTGGCACAAATAATTTGTCTGTATTAGCCCTTCCTGAAGGGTGTTATTTGTCTTGGGGGAATTTCTTGACTGCTCCCAGCTTGCAGTCATCTGTGAACTTCGTTAGCCAGACCACATCCGAGAAGTAGATGCCAAAGAAGAGTGAGCTTTGCACTGAGCCCTGGCGGACTCCACTGGTGACCATTCTCTTTGTGGAGGTGGCTTCACTGATTCTAATCTCCTGGGTCCTATCAGTGAGCCAGCTATCTGTCCAGCAAGTTGCTGTTGACAATGCCCAAGTTAGGGTATTGTCTCAAAATCCTTAGAGCGAGGTCGGCAGTATGAACAATATTGCCCTTACCCATTGCATTGGTGTCTTTTCAAATAAGTCCACCAGATTTAGTAAACATGACCTTCCTTTGACAAAGCCAAACTGGGATGGATTCCTTGTCTGGAGGTCTTCTGTGTCCATGTTGATAATTCTTTCCATGACTTGGCAAGTAAGACTAGTCAGACCTAATAGGTCTGTAGTTACCAGGATCTGTTGAAGTCCATCACTTATAAAGGGGGAAGACCATCGCAGTCGACCATTCATGTGACACAAAGCCTATTTTAAGACTGTAATTAATTGAAGACTCCAGGGGTCCTGATAAGTTATATTTTAGACTGTACATGAGGTATTCTGGGATGTTACCATGGGCCCATTGAAGCCATGTTCTTGGCTTTAGTGAGTGTGGCCAGTACAAGCTCCCTAGTTATAGTTGGAGGGGTTATGTTTGACGGTATTATTGTGGGGATGGTTGGGGTGAAAGGGGGGCAAAGTTGGAACTGAATTTGTATGCTAACAGGTAGACTACATCGCCAGGCTTGATGAGTGTGGCACCATTAACCACCAGTTCAACACATTGCTGTTTTTTGCACTTCAGGATTTTGACATGGCTGTAGATGGCCTTATTGTTGTCTTTCTCCTGGGAGGATATCTTAACCTCAAAGGTAGCTTTGCTTGACCTAATTGGCCCTCTTAGTTGACTGTTTACTTTGAGAGAGTTTTTATCTTTATGGGAATTACCCTTCCTGATTTTCGTCATATTTTTTTTCTTTTGTTGTATACCTTGTTTAATTTGGGATGCTACCAAGGTAGTTTTTCTGGGGCTAGTTCTGGGCTTATTTCTGATGGTACAGCAGCTTCTGTGCAGACGTTGACATGGTTATAGAGTTTCTGAGAGCAATTCAGCATAGGCTGGTGTGTTCTCTGGGTTTGGAGGAGCATTGAATTTTGACACACCATACCTTAATAGTCAGTAATTTGCCTTTGAATAGTTCCTGTTACTAGTTTTAATGGGATTACAGAGCTAGTTTTGATTTTGAAGGAGACAGCTTTATGTTTTAGACCCTGTCAGGGAGGTCAATACATTGTTGGGGGGGGCAGCATTTGCCTATATTTGTGAGAAAGAGGAAACACTGGGATTTGGACCCACACATAGGCAAATAACATTTACTTTGCTAAATTGCTTAACCAATTGAACTAATGGATATCACATGTAGTGTAATGAAAATCTCCTTTATTGTTCTGACTTGCAGTGTTGTTTAGTTACCTTTGCAAATATCCTTTGCTCTGTTGATATAAAATCTTAGTTATTTCTTTCCTTTTCCAAGAGGAAACTTGGTCAGAATACCTTTAAATTACCTTGTTTACAATTTGCCATAGTAAACATTAGTAAGCCTCTCATTACAACACGTAATGTTCAGTCCACTAGATCAGTCACTATATCTATAGCCTTTTCCAAATAACAACTTTGGATGTTATCTGTGCAGCAGCTACCTGAATATTTCATTGAGATTCTGTTCTGATGTTAACGGGGGATGGATCTCCTGTTGTCAGGTACAAAAGTTGTACAGAATTACCACGGCATTAGATCTTGGTCTACTCTCCATAACATAGCCACCCATCTTCCCTAGCTATTTTTGAGACGTGCCTTTTGCATACCATATTGATGAGCTAGAGGCTTGGTACCACAGTGTATCATGGGATATGGAAGGGAGCTCAGCAGCTTGGCAAAGGCTTTACTTACTCAGCAGTCCTAATGCTTGCTATCCTTAGACTTGCTAAGATGGACCTACTCTTTCAGCTCTGTTTAATGAGTGTATTTAGTGCACACACACCTACACAACTGGTTAAAAAGCAAGGTCACAAACAAAATTGACAAAGAAAACAGTATGTCGTGTAAGGTCGTAGTCATCAGCAGTATGTTTGTTGCATTTCTTCATTGAATGGTGAGGTTACAGCATACTATAACAGCCATTTGATCCTTCACTGACCAAATTCTCTTAGGACTGGACAAATGGGGACTTACTGGTGCTGTATTTATTGACCTGACAAAGCATTTGATCTTGTTTTGCTATTATGCCCCCTGCTTGACATGGGTGTTAGTCCAGATGCCTTACAGTAGTCCCACAATATTTTTCTAATCGCCACGTCTGTTAAGTTAAATGCTTTTTCATCTTCTGCTAAAATTGAACACTTAAGTTCCTCAAAACTCCATCCTTGCTCCCTCCACTTCATCCATGTGCACTGTTCTTTGATCTGCCCTACCACCCTCCTTTTTCTGTGTTGATGGCATGGATGTCCTTCAAGGATGCATCTGCAGTCCTTACAAATGGGTTGTCCTGTCGTCAGGCAGCCCTTCGGTCGGCCGGATTCCAAAGTCTGGGTCCGGCTTCGGCTGGTGTCGCACTTCACCTGACGTCATAGCTGCAGTTCTTCGGGTATAAAGGCATCAGCCGACGCCATTTTCCTCAGTCTTTCTTGCCGCGTGGCGCCCGAAGCAGAAGCTGTTCGCAAGTGCCGGTCGGTCAGATCCAGAGATTACTACTACCGAATACTACCAAGACTTCTAAAAGCTAAGTACCCTGGGGACTCTTTCTTGCCTCAGCCGATGTCAGAAAAAGTGAATAACTGTCTAACTTGTGGGAAACAAATACCTCATAAAGATTTCCACTCTTACTGCTTACCTTGTTTAGGCCCAGACCACGACGTAGCAGCTTGTTTAGCCTGTGCTTCTTTTAACCGACGGACGCTTAGACGTCGGTCGGAGTTTGCTGAACAGTTTTCCGGCTCTGATTTTGCTTATATTATGCCGTCGGATCCTCCGACTACACAAATATCCAAAAAACGCAAAGAAAAGGACCGACACTCGCAGTCCGCGGTTTCGGCCGAAACCGCGGTTAAGCAAACCGCGAGTGTCTCGGTTTCGGCCGAAACCGAGCAAGCAGTTCTTTCTTCAGCCGAAACCTTGCCTTCTACCGAGGCCTCTTCTAACCTGGCAGAATCGGCTTCTGAAACCCAACCTGCTGTTGTGGTTTCTCAGGAATTATCGGACACTATTCCCTTGGATGTATCTACCCCTGCACGTGGAGCTGCTAGGCCTCCTGCAGCCATGTCCATTAAGGCCTTTGCCAGGGCTAAAGCAGCTAAAGCTACTAAGACTGTGCCTGTTAAGCCCCCCTCTCACAGGCCCAGCTCCAGTTCCCAAATGCTTTCTCTGGCAGAGGATCTCATTTCTTTAATTAGGGGATCCCAACCTCATCCAGACAGGGCCTCTCATCCACCTCCAGAGAAGAGACCTAGAGCAGAGCCCCCTGAGCCAGTGTCCACTGATGATTCCTCTGATGATTCAGACAATACAGACCCTCCAGAGGCTCCTTATTCCCCTTACGAAGACTCTGATGCTGAAGAGTCTATCCCTTCTGCCTCTCCACCTGAGGAATTTTCCTTTGGGGAAACCTTACATGCCATGAGGGAACAATTTCAGTGGCAGGGCCAAGATTTCTCAGACTCCAGGAAAAGGCTTAGAACCTTTTTGCATTTACCACAACATAGGCCTTTGGCTATACCTCCAGTTCTTTCTGTTGTAGATGATGCATTTAATGATGCTTGTACTGCTCCTGATTCATTACCTCCCGCCCCTGCTAAGCCCGATAGGTTCTACAGGGTCCCGGACACACATCACCATTTATACAAGGCTCCCTTTGCAGATCCCGAGACTATCTCCCAGGGGCCTAAGGCAGTAGCATCTACCTCTGCTAAAATCCCTCCCTCTGAAAGGGAATCCAGGTCCTTAGAGAGATGGGGTAAAAGTATACACCTCTGCTACTCTGTCAGCTAGGGCCTTGAACTGTCAGTTTCATATGATCCAATATCAGGAGTTTATGCTTGATCAGTTAACTAAAAAACTGTCCTCTGATGAACCTTTAGATAAGAAATATGTTCAGGAAATGGTACATAACATTCAGCAAGTTAGTAACCATTCTTTAAAATGCGGCTATGATGCACTGGAGGCTTCCTTTAGATCAGCCATGACTGGCACAGTTATCAGAAGGCATGCATGGTTGAAAGAACAGGCCTTACCGGACCATGTCAAATCAAAACTATTAGATGCTCCCATGGACAAGGTCAACTTATTTGGTTCTCCTGCACAGCAGGTACTGAAGAAAATGGAAGAGAAGGCAAAATCTGTACAAACAGTGAAAGACTTCTTACAGGTTCAACCGCCAAGGTTTAGCAGGAACTGGCCCTCCAAAAATTGGTCCTTTCCAGACTCCTCTAAAGCACAGAGAGGCAGGAATAGGCGTTCGAGGCAGAAATCAATCCAGGGGTGCCTACAGGGGACGCCAGTGGCAGGGCAACAACCAGCGAGGCACAAACACAGCCACCACCACTGCAACAGGACAATCACAGTGACTTGGCTCTGGCACCGCCTACCAGGGAACAACTAGCAGCACCCTTAGGTGGAAAGCTAGCCTTATTTTCAAGGAACTGGCATTACATCACAAGGGACAAGTGGATTTTGCAAACTATAAACCAAGGCTACAGGTTTCATTTCCATACTCTACCAGGAAAAAGAGGAATGCCAAACCTACCACCAAATCAAAAGGCAGAAGCTCTAAAACAAATAGCTCAATTAGTAAAAATGAGAGCTGTGGAAAAAGTACCATCTATGGAACAAGGAAAGGGATTTTACTCCAGACTCTTCCTGGTACCAAGAAAAGAGAAAAAATGGAGGCCTATTCTCGACCTGTCCGCTATAAACACATTCCTCATTGTTCCAAAATTCAAAATGCTGACTCTACAGCAGCTTCTTCCCATGCTGGGCAAGGAGTCTTGGCTGGTAACTCTAGAGCTCAAGGAGGCATACCTGCACGTCCCCATATGACCAAATTGCAGAAGATACCTCAGATTTCTTGCAGGATCAGAGCATTATCAATTCTCAGCATTGCCCTTTGGCTTATCTACTGCGCCCAGAGTGTTCACGAAATGCCTGGCATCAGTAATCACTCATTGCAGACTTCAGGGAATCCAAATTTATCCCTACCTGGACGACTGCCTGATACAAGCGGACAACAAAAACAAGCTAACAGAAGACTTACAAAGAGTCATTTACTTGCTGCAAGCCCTGGGATATACAGTCAATATAAAAAAGTCAAGGCTGATACCATCCCAAAGAATAACCTTTTTGGGTGCAGAGCTGGACACATCAAAGCAGATGGCATTCCTAACTGTAGAAAAACAAGAACAACTTCCTCTCTACTTCTTGGCATTAACAAAACAGAACCATCTAACAGCAAGAAAAGTGCTGCAAGCCTTGGGCTTCATGGCATCCTGCATAATTCTGGTCCCTCATGCCAGACTGCATATGAGAAAGCTACAGTGGTACCTGAAGAATTTATGGTCTCAACACAAACACAGCCTAGAAACCAAAATTCCACTAATACCATGCCTGAAGCAAGAGTTCCTATGGTGGGCTCAGGCCTGTCAAACAAACACAGGACTGCCCTTCTACAGCATTCAACCAAGCCAAACCATAACAACGGACGCCTCAGACCTCGGTTGGGGGGCCCACATGCTGGACAAGTGCATACAAGGCTTATGGACTCAAGATCAGCTGCACCTACACATAAATCTAAAGGAAATGCTGGCAGTAAAATTGGCAATCCAGACATTCAGACCTTTTCTCCAAGAAGGACAGTTGATGATAAGGACAGACAACACCACAGTTATGTGGTACATCAACAAACAGGGAGGCACACATTCATACCCTCTATGCCGGATGGCACTGGACCTATGGAATGTGGCTCTCGGCTACAACATTCAGTTACAAGCAATTTTTGTACCGGGAAAAGAAAACATTCTAGCAGACATATTAAGCAGAACTACCTCTGATGCCCACGAATGGATGCTGCACCCGGACATCTTCAAAGCCATCACAAGAAAATGGGGACTACCACAAATAGACTTATTTGCATCCCCACTCAATCACCAGCTAAAGAAATTCTGCACAAGGACGTACCACCCACTTGTTTGGAAGGTGGACTCCCTATCTTTCAGTTGGAAAAACCTGACAGCATATGCATTCCCTCCACTTCCTTTGATGCACAAGGTGCTATTGAAGATCAAAGAGGAACGTCCAAGGATCATCCTGATAGCTCCAGACTGGCCAAGACAACATTGGTACCCATTACTGCGGAGCATGTCTCGGGAACAAATGTGGACACTACCCCTGATACCATTGCTGTTAACGCAGAACAACTACAACATCCTGCATCCAAACCTGAAAACTCTGCAGCTGACTGCCTGGAACATCACATAAGAGCAATTAACCCAAATTTATCCCAAAGGGTTAAAGACATTATCCTTGAAGCTCGCAGACCTTCAACAAGAAAGAATTATGCAGCAAAATGGAAAAGATATCTCATTTGGAGTACTGCAAAGGGAAGAGATGTGTCACTGGTTAACATAGCCAACATCCTGGAGTACTTGGCAGAGCTCTTCCATACAGGCCTGTCCTATTCTTCCATCAAGATACATGCATCAGCTATTTCGGCAGAATACAGCTTGGATCCTCCTGTCTTCTCACATTCTCTGCTCAGGCAGTTTCCGAGAGGAATTAAAAATGTAAAACCTCCAAGGAAACCACCATTGCCAACATGGGACTTGAACTTTGTGCTAGAAAAATTGACACTTCCTCCTTTCGAACCAGCAGCAACAGCAGAATTACAATACTTATCCTGGAAGACTGCTTTCCTGCTGGCAATCACCTCAGCAAGAAGGGTTTCTGAACTACAGGCATTAATGGCAGTGCAACCCTTCCTGATCTTCCATCAGGATAGAGTGTCCATGAGAACAAATCCTACATTTATGCCTAAGGTGGTATCCAGAGTGTCATTAAACCAGGCTATCCACCTACCTACATTCTTCCCAAACCCACAGAACAGGGGAGAAAGACTGTTGCATACCTTGGATGTACATAGACAATTACGCTACTACCTGGACAGAACCAAGTGCAATAGAAAAACTGACCAGCTTCTGGTAGCATATGCAACAGGTAGGGAAGGAAAAGCAATTTCAAAGCAGACAATCTCCAAGTGGATAGGAAATTGCATTAGATTTTGTTACTCCTTCCATGGGAAGAAAACTCCAGAGAACATCAGGCCTCACTCCACAAGGGCTACAGCCACTACTACAGCTTTCTTACGAGGGGTGGCTACCAAGGACATTATAGAGGCTGCTACTTGGACCTCCGTGCATACATTTGCCAAGCATTATAATTTACCTCTATACTCTAGATCCCGAGCAGGTTTTGCCACTGCTGTTTTGCAAGGGATCCTAACTACACCATAATCTCTCCTTTTTCCTCCTCCCCTAGTTTGGCTATGGTATTCTACCCATTTGTAAGGACTGCAGATGCATCCTTGAAGGACATAGTACAGTTTTGTACCTACCATAAATGTAGATGTCCGATAGGAATGCATCTGCAGTCAGGATTACCCACCCGCCTTCCCCTCTGTGGTACTCCTAGGGTATTTGCCATCTTTTAGCTAGCTTGGGGGGGGGGATCTATTATGGTGTATTTGTTTGTATATATGTACATACATGCTTATTTTATGTGTTTGCTCTCTACTTTTTGGAAACATTGGCATTTATCCAAATTTAGCCATCCAAGAGGGCACCTGGCATCTGGGGCAAGAAACACTGAGGAAAATGGCGTCGGCTGATGCCTTTATACCCGAAGAACTGCAGCTATGACGTCTGGTGAAGTGCGACACCAGCCAAAGCCGGACCCAGACTTTGGAATCCGGCCGACCGAAGGGCTGCCTGACGACAGGACAACCCATTTGTAAGGACTGCAGATGCATTCCTATCGGACATCTACATTTATGGTAGGTACAAAACTGTACTTTCTGTTCTGCTATAGCAACTCCTTAACAATCCTGCAAAAAGAACTACGGACTAGCTCCCTAACCCTTATCAGCTGGATTAGACAAAAAAATTCCAAACTAAAAATTATGCGTTTTGGAACCAAGCAAAAGCTTTTAAAAAAAAAACAAAAAACAAAAAAAAAAACCTCTCTCACCATTATTAGCCTTCAGTTATAGCAACGCTGCAAAAGAGCACTGTACTTATTTAAATATCTAGGAATATGCCTAGATCCAGCCCTTGTCTTCAGCCTACACCTAGGCAATCGCAGGAGGAATATAATCCACTTTTGCTGGGCATAAAATATTCCCTTTTCTGCCAGTCTTCCAGAATAGCAGAAGGTAAAGCATTCTGTCCGCCCAACTAAAATAGAGATGTGAAAAATCCGATTAGCAGAACATACAGTTGTGCTTTCCAAGGGGAATTTAGGAGTTGTTAAAGCTTGTGTTTTGTTGCAAGTAATATTGGTTAGAAATTAAGATCATGTTGAAAAAATTCTGCTGAGAAATAAAGGAGTGCTCATTTTAAAGTTTAAACAACTGCAAAAAGAAAAATCCGTGGTATCTGTCAAAAGTCTCAGAAAACCTAGTATGCAACCTATACTGGGTCAAAAACAAACCAAGCAGAAACTTCGCAGTATGGCGGGTGTGGAGTTCACGCCTTGAAATATGTTATGCATCTAGTTCACTAATAAAATTCAAACTTTAAAGTACATACTACAAAATAATAAATTAGTAGGTAGTTCACAGTTGAGATAAAAATGGAATATATTTTATTGAAACACAGAAACAAGTGATCTTAGTTGAGTCTAATGAAAAGCATTAGACATTCATTCATTTATATATAATCAGGTTATTTGGAGCAAGGGTGTGGTTACAGAGGGTGGTTCTGTTAAGAGCAGTAAAAGCATTAAACTCATTCCTTTAACCAAGTCCCCCTTCTCCCTCAACACCACAGTGTAAACTGAGACTGTGCTACCTTGGAACTGAAACTTAAAAGCTAGAGACCAATTTAAAATGTAGAACATAAGAACAGCTTATTAAGGCTAACCTACTAGTCCAAAAAGAAACCAACTCACTAAAAAATGACTAACTAACAAAAAGATCTACCACTAAACATCTTATAAACTGAAACACTTTTAATAAAGATTGCTTTTGTACCAAATAAATACTCCATCAGGTTTTATTAATGAACATGTGTCTAAATCTACAAGTGAACACCTAAGTAGACTGAAAACCACAGATATAATAGCTAAGGTGGAAGTACAGTGAAAAATGTTAGAAATAAAGCATTAAGGCCTGGGGATCTGTTTGGTACAAAAGTAATCTTTGTTAAAAGTACATCAGTTTATAAGTGTAAGGCATAAAGGTGACGTCCGGACGCACCATCCTCAGAACAACTTTGCCACCAGTCCGAATGCCATCTCTTGATCATCAGTCTGAATGCTTTTGCTCCATTGCTGGTTTCAGAGCCATTGCAGATAACTGCCCCGTTGGGGTTTCTTTTTTGCTTTGTCTTTTTGTTTGCTTGTGGGGGTTCGTGTCATCCAAGAAATGTAAATATCAGTGTGGGAGACAGAATCCCCATAAAGACTGCCACAAACGGTGTTTGTTTTGCCTTAGCACCTCATATGACCATATGAGTCTATATCATATACTTGAAGAGGTATTCCATCAAACGCCTGTTCTTCGACGTAATCAGCAAAGTCACTAAACCGCGAATGTTCACATCAGCAATTTCTTTCCCTAGGAAGGAAATCGCTTGGTCATCAATGTTACTTTGCCATTTTCTCCACTGTAGTGCGATCTCAGAGTTGGTATATTTAGTTATGGGGGGGCCATTTTGTTTGAAGTGGTGTGTTTGTGTTCTGAGGGCAAGCGATTTATTTCCCAGTGGAAAGAAATCACTGTTGCAAACATTCGTAGTTTAGTGATTTCACTGAATACATGTTGATGAAGAGGCATTTGATGGAACGCCTCTTCGATGATTTAATATAGACCCGACCATACATCCTTTCCCATCTGTCAGGCTTTTGCACCAAACCCTCTAAGTAGTAAGCTTTCTTCCTTGGCACTGTATCTGGAGAATCAGTGACTTAAACTTCTCACTAAAGATACTATAGAGGGAACTTTCCTGCCTTGAGGCACAGCCATCAGGGAAGAAGGCTAAGAAGCCTAGTCTGGAATCTTCTGCTGTCCAGCCTCCACCGGACACTTCTCCCTAGATGAATGAATACGTGGAGGTTCACCTGGCTTTGTTGGATTTCTCTGTCGCAACAGAGTTGGAGGCCAGTGGGGAATCTGGCTTTAAGCACGTTTAATGAGGCTTTGCAGAAGTCTGTTTCAGGTGTTCAGGGGGAACTACGGTTGATTATTTCCGAGAGGCCTAGGGGTGTTCCTCAGATTTTAGTCAGAGAAGAAGTCCGTACTACTATTATTGAATGTCACCCTGGGTCAAAGCCTTCCAGGTTTTATAAGGCAGATGTCCCGTTAAAGTAGAAACAAAAAACTAAATTTATTTCTCCTGTCCCTAAGGATACACAGAGTGATTGGCAGGCTTTCACTCAGGGTTTGTTTATTTCTTTGGCTTTGAAACCTCCTCTGGGTGTTTCTGTTCCTGCTACCCGTTGGTTCTCTACTGCACTTAAAAGACCCAAGTAACAGGATCCCTCTGAAGAGGGGTTGGATTCTGATGAGGAATCCCTTGCTTACTCTTCTCAAATTCCTTCTTCTTTACACTATGGGTCAGAGGAAGAGGAATCTACTAGTCCTGATACTCCCTTTTGAAGAGATTTCTTTTGGGGTCGCATTCTCCAGGATAATGGGAGCTTTTTAAATGGGATTGTGTTCAGCTCTGGATCCGTAAGATGTATTAGTTGCTGCATATGGAATCTCCTAAACCTTCTGCTATTCCTTCTGTTTTTGGCTGCTTTGTTGGATGTGTTTTTCAATTATCTCTAAAGCTCCTGATTCTCAGCCCCCTGCTCCCAAGAAACATGATAGGTTTTATAGGGTGCCTGAGGACTGCAACGTTTTGTACAAGTACCCTGCTGCTGACCCCTTAGTGGTGTTTGTAGCCTCTGACAAGCCCTCTCACTTGCTTCCTTCACCCAAATTACTGCCTTCTGATATTGACAGCGCAGCCATGGAAAGGCTAGGTAAGGTTTGCACCTTTGCTACCTTGGTGTTTAGGGCTACTAATTATCAGACCCATATGCCCAGGTATGTGTTTGCTCTCCTATCTCAGGCTTTTCAAGTTATTCCTGATCTTCCAGGCTCTGAGAGTAGAACTTCTCTTTCCCTGTTAGGGACTTCCTCACAGGTGTCTCGTCATTTCATCAAGTGCAGTTGTGATGCAGCAGATGCGTCTTCTGTGGCTACTGCTTTTTGGTCAATCATTCTTGACTTCAGTTGCAGCCATTGCCTTATGGTTTCAAGGCTAAGTTGATGGATGCCCCTCTAGATAATAAACACTTGTAAGGGGGAAACGACTGCTGATTTGTTTGTCCTTTCACTTCAGGATAAGGGGAAGACTTAACAGGAACTCAAATGTGTTTTTCTCCTATTCCTAAATTTGAGAAACTACCCCATTAAGCCAGCCTTTATTCACAGGCAATCTTGCCCTCTTCCTAAGGTCAGAAAGGGTGGCAAGCAGGCTCCTCCTGCTAAGGCTACTCCGACTTCAGGGACTCGAAGTCTTCCTTTCCATGTAAACCAGGTGCTGTCTGTCTGTTTCTTCCCAGCCGCATTGCTCTTTCTCTTCGCCTGTCTCGCTCCCCGTTTGGCTACAGATTACTCTGAATTCCTGGGTTCTATTCATTATTCGCCATGGGTATTTCATGGTGTTGGAAATCCCTTTCCCCTTTTATGGGCATTCCTTATCGTCCTGTGGAACAACTCCCCTTTTCCAGAGGTGCTTTGAGACATTTTGACTCCGGGTACTATTGAGAAGGTACCTGTGTCCCAAGGCGGGGGGGGGGGGTTTACTCCAGGATGTTTCTAGTACCCAGAAAAGAGGGTACTTGGAGACCAATTCTAGACTCCTCTCTCTAAATTTTTCTGAAGGTGCCTGCTTTTTGAAAGTTGCCCCTTCAGAATTTGTTCCCTTTCTTGCTTCCCCAGGCTTATATGGTGTCTCTGGATTTCAAGGATTCTTAACTCCATGTTTTGATCCATCCCCTTTTCAGGAAGTTTTTGCATTTCTCTGTTGCTTCCTGGCATTTTCAGTTCTCTGCTTTGCCCAAGGGTATTCACCAAATGACCTGCTCCTGTGATTGCTTTTTGCAGGCTTCAGGGGACCCAAGTATTTCCCTACTTGGACGACCTGCTGTTTCAGACATCCTCTCCAGAGATCTTGTTGCAAAATTTCCATTTTGCCGTCTGTCTTCTTCAGATCTTGGGGTTTACAATAAACTTCAAAAAGTTTTCTCTGACTCTGGGTTGCAGGATTCAAACTGTGCCTATGCTGGCATCCCTGCCTCCTCTCAAGGCCTTGACTCTCATTTCTTTCTTTCAGACTCCTATCCCTCTGGCCTCCATTACTGTTGGAGTTTCTGAAAGATCTGGGATTCATGGCATCCAGCACCCCTATTATTCCTCTGGATAGATTTCACATGAGGAAGTTTCAATGGTTCCTGAAGTCAGTTTGGCTTCAGCATGCACATCCTCTAGAATTTGTAGTTCCTCTTCTACCTTGTCTCAAGAAGGAACTTCACTGTTGTCAACAGTTGTCTCTAAATCCAGTGCTCCCTTTTCATCCCCCTCTTCCCTGTCCGGAGCTGTTCACAGAAGCTTCAGATGTGGGATGTAGAGCAGCTTTTGGCTCAGTAAAGGTGCAGGGGATCTGGTTTCCTCTTCAGCAAAAGGAGAACATCAATGTCAAGGAGAAGAGCCCTTCTGCTAGCTCTTCAGGCTTTTCATCCTCCGTTCTTCCCAGGACCTCTCAAGGTGTTTACAGACAAAGCTACTGTGATGGAGTGTGTAAACAAACGGGGGAACAAGAGGTTATCATCTTTGCTGGTTGGCAGTTCTGGTATCGGATCTTGGATCTTGCTGTCCAGTGTCAAGTGACTCTTCAGGCAGTTTACATTCCCTCAGGTCAAAACATTGTGGCAGATACTCTTGAGTAGGTTCTTAACTCAGTACTGTGAATGATTGTTTCACAGATATGTGTTTCTGGATATTGTCCACCAGTGGGGTACTCCTCAAGTAGACCTTTTTGCCTCCCCTCTGAGCAGACAACTTCCTCTATTTTTGTGCTAGTCGCAGGTCTTCTGGTGTGGAAGGTGGACGGCCTCTCCCTCTTTCTTGGAAGGGTATGTTTCTTTATGCTTTCCCTCGTCTTCACCTCATTACAAAAGTCCTGTTCAAAATACAACAGGATGTCTCCAAAATCTTGTTGGTGACTTCCTTTTGGCTGAGACAGCATTGGTTCCCTCTTCTGCATTTAGCCAAGGGCAATCATCACAAGTTACTTCACAGGGTAGACCTACTCACACAAGACAAGAGCTCTCTTTCATCCACTCCCACTTGCCCCCTCTTCATCTGGCACTGTGGGTGATAGATTTTGATTCCATATAGACACTTTTTTTTCTGAGGACGTGCTTGGGGTCCTGCAGGTGGTCAGGAAACCCAATGCTAGGAAATCCTACTTATCCTAATGGAAGAGGTTTTCTTTTTGGCATCTGTCTTGTAACCTGGATCCACTTTCTGTGGATGTTCCTTTGATTCTTATTTGTATAAATTGCTCAATGTTGGTTTGGCCTATTTTTCTATTAAGGCCCACTTATAGGCTGTCTCTGCTTGTCTGCCCTTATCGCTTCCTTTACTTTCTAGATTTGAATCTGAACAATTCCTTAAAGGCATCCTTAATATTAGGCCTCCCTGGGATCTTAATTGTGTTTTGGAAAAACTGACTCGGGCTTTTTTTTTAGCCTACTGCTTCAGCTTCCTTGCATCATTGCTCTTGGAAAACTTCTTTGTTGGCCCTTACTTCTGCCAGAAGGGTGTCTGAGCTTCAAGCCCTTATGGCTTGTCGTCATTTTTTGGTGTTTCATAAGGACAGGGTGTCCTTGCATACTAATCCTTCTTTTATGCCCAAGGTGCTGAATGAGTTGTCCCTTATGTCTGTCTACTCATTTGCCTATTTTTTCCGTTCACTTACAATCTGCTAGTGAGAAGGTGCTGCACACGTTGCATGTGCATAGACAACTCAGATTTTATTTGGCTAAAACTAAGACTTTTAGGAAATCTGATCAGCTTTTTGTTTTCTTTCATCACAGGTCCTTAGGTTTAGCTTTTTACAAGGAGATTATTTCTTCTTGGATTTCAAAAGCTATTTTTTTCATTCTTTTCATAATAAGAGCCTTCCTTATTCTGTAAAGGCTCATTCTACTAGACCTGTAGCTTCTTCTGGTGCTTTTTCAAGGGTTTAGATAACTCCATTCTTGACACATTTACTTGGATTACTGTGCATACTTTTACCAAGCACTACAAGTCGGCTGGAGTCTCCAGAGCTAGAACTGGTTTTGCAAGGGCCACCTTTCATGGATTCATAGAGAGCTCTGCTGGTCCTTCCTCCTCCCAAGTTTCTTCCTGAGCTTCAGCACTCTTCCAGATATAAAGAATGCTGCAACAGTAATATGGAAGGACATAGTAGAGTTGTGAAAACTCTTACTATGTTAGTAGCTGTCCTTCCCTTCACTGTTGCAATATTCACTCCCTTCCTCCTCCCCCTGGTCCTTTTTCTCTTCTGGATGTACTGGTTACCTTTTGGTTTTCCTTGGACTGGTGTTCCTACTGGGGCTTTCAGTTCTGAGGATGGGACGTGTGGACATCACCTTTGTGCCGTACGCTGTACGAGGAGCGTTAAGCGTGATGTACGGCTTATCTTAAAGCAACCCAAGGCTTTGGTATACTGGCCAGATATTGGGCTGCCCTAGGCAGGGAATCCCAAATGTAAAGAATACTGCAACAGTGAAGGGAAGGACATCTACCATTATGGTAAGATTGTACACAACTGTACTTTATTTCCCCTTTATCTTTGTAGCTGTTTCCTTAGCTTTAGCACATATAAAGAAAGAAGGGTGAAAAATATGAGTAATCCCCAGAATCAATTTCACTGTCTTAGCAAACTGAGTACTTGAGTAACAAAAGACCAAACAAAACTTCCTCATACAAAGGAGAATTTTAAATTTCAGATTTAGCATCTCTTGGCCGAGACTGAAATTGGTCTTTTGTTACAAATATAAATAAATAAGTAAACCCTGTCTCTGTGAAACAGTTACATTCATATTCCTGGTGAAGAAAGTTTGGTTTGGAATACCAGTACATTTTTGGACTGTGGGTTGTTCAGATAAGCTGATCCTAACATGGAAAATGCTTTTTCGCCCAAAGTAATTTTAAGTGGTGATCTATACCTCTCAACCTGCTGACATTGAACATGGAATAAAGGCCCTTGAAAAGAAGGGATGCCTAACCGAAAATCTGGATCCTAGACATCTCATTAGCATAACATTTGAATAACATAACTTTCCCCACTTTCAGTAGGAATGTAGAATACTAAAAAACATGTTTAAAAAACAGTGAGCGACACAAATATGGAAAATTTTAAACCCAGTACATTCTTCAACTTTTATACTCTTTGCTGATGCACTGTATTGCAGAATTCTACCACACAAGGTATTTTTTTTTTACTTCACGAAAGGGAGATGTAAAATCTGTCCTCTTTCTTTAAATTATTGTTGCCACTAGTATGTTGGTTATGTTGTATGGTTTTCTGTGTGTTAAATAGCTTTAAAAATCACATGTGATTAGGATTTAAAAATTGTTTGAATCAAGCCTGAAAGTAGGAACTTTACCCCCAAAGTAGGAACTGTTGCGAGATCTGGACTCTGATTAGAGAAGGGTTTCCTCCTTATTTGTTCTGAGATAATAAGATGTAACTATTCTTGTCAACTTGTAGACTATTGTGAGCATTTATTTACATTTCTTACTTTGTAGAGAACGGCTGCTAGCAGTTTGGTTGCTCGTCCTGTGATTGGCAGTTAGTTGGACTTTTGCAGGTAGTCGCAGTGGTGGATTCCTCTTTTTGCTAGTCTAGGTATATAGCATGACCTATTTTGATTCATGTTTTGAGTGACAGTATCTTTTGGCCATGACCCATGCCATTTATAGTTCTGCAGGTTATTTCCAGGATAACAGTCAACCTGTTGTCCATGAGAGATCATGATCTTCTAGGAAAGTAACCAGCCTTTCCCCTCAGATTCTCTGTATTGCTTTTCCTGTCACTGCTGTTAACAGGCCTATAGTTCCCTTGTATCTTCCTGCTTAAAAAAACAAATAGAAATTTTAATTTTATGTTGAACATTTGATGCAATGAATTACAAGGGCACTTTGCTTTCAGAGAAAGTGAGAAAACTGCACAAGTTTGTTTTGTTTCTTTATTGTGTATTGCAACTGGCGAGACGGTTTGTACTCTACACTGCCTTTTGGTAGTGGAGGTCCTGATGTATAAAACAAACAGGAAGAATCGTGTAAAGAAACTAAAGGAACCTGTTAAACTGCTGGGTTTGTACATTTCAGAAACATGGAGATGGTATGATGTGTCGGACAGTTTTAGTTTTTCTTTTTTCTTTGACATTTAGGCAACTTGTCATTGGTGTTTGTACGTTACTTTTCTGTTATGTTTTTTTTCTTTTTTTTTTAACTGGTTAAATGTGTTTGTCAAAGTCTTAAGTATATTAAATGTCGTTGGTGCTTTGTGCAGACTGTGACTTGGAAAAGAAATCCTAAGTATGAAACTGATAACTTCCTTACAAAATCATTGCAGCAGACAGATTTGTAACCTCAGTCTTTATTTCTGCAGGAAATGGACTGCTTAAAAAAAAGACCTTATTGCCTGGTAAAGGGGAGGACACCAGACCGGTAAAGGGACAGCTTGCAACAATTTCTGTGAAGACCACACTAGCAGATGGTATTGTAGTTGAGGAAGAGCAGAATGTTACTTTTATGCTTGGTGATGGTGATGTTATGCAGGTAAGTTTACCTATGTTCTCAGCCACCTAGTGGTCACTTATGTTAACCTTTAGGCAGAAAGCACATTTGAAATATTTTTCTTCAGTTAAATGAAGCTGACTTGTCAATAGAGAATTTAGATAATTATCATCTGGGTTGAATATAGAATTGGGAGAAGACCTAATGGGTTGACTATATCAAGCCTGTAGATCTATGGTAAAGATTTCCATAGTTTTCATCTATCAGGACTTGCCCACATACTCGATTCGCTCAGCAGCAAAACTTTTATCCAGTCACATAATGTACACTGCACTCATGTCTCTAGATCTCTACTGCCAGTAGTTCAGCTAGCAACTAGAAATATGATAAGAGATTTAAACTCTTAAAATTATGGAATATTTTTGCCTTTAATACTTCGACTTTACCTCCTTTTCATTGTTTATTTCCCCTTTTCTGAGACTTTTGTGTCGGAGCTTTCCTGTCGTCTGTCAAATTTTTGCTGTTTCATAGTCAATGCACTCCATCTTGTTTAGGTCATGGTTTTACACACTTCACAGCTCCCCTATTACGTTCTATGTTTTATTGTAGCTTTATATTTACATATCTTTGAATTTATTACTGCTCAATATCCGAGTTGTTTGGCTTCTGCTACATACGTACAATCAACTGCATTACTAGTTGAGTTGAGTACAAACTTGCAGTGTTAAAGATTGTACTGCATTTTATTTTTCTGTCTGTTTAATTGTTTCATTGAATATTGTGGTCTGTGTCTCTCTCTAGTTATTTATTTTTCTATTTAATTGTTTCATAGAATACTGCAGTCTCTCTGTCTCTGCAGTTAGTTCCTGCCAGCCTTCCCTGTTCTTGTTCTGGTATTAATCTTGGTGGCTTTGGAATTGCCTGCCCCTTCTGTAAATTTGTGTTTGAACACTCCTCCCGGGTCTGGGTCTACCTCATTTGCTCACTCAACCGAGTACAGTGAGATCATATTTTGACTTCAGACACTCCTACCAGTCCTATCTGTTCAGCTCTATCCCAGCTCTATTCTAGTCTAGTGTAACTAGCTCATTCTGCCTAATACAGAGAGAGCGTTTGTGAAGGGCAACCCACTTGGGTCCTTAATTTTGAATTATCTTCTGTTTCTCCTCTCTCCCTTTCCACTTTACAAAAAATAAATAAATAAATATATTTCTAAGCTTGTTTCCTGCCTTTCCTTTAATTAGTCTAGTCCAGATACAGATTTGCTGTAACCAGGACTGTTTCTAAGCTTCTGAGCCCCCAAAGCCTTTCTGTGTTTGAGGGAAGCCTTCTAGCTTATCTACCACAAGAGTGGTTTCTGGCCCAGAAATTGTAGTTTATTGGCTGTTTGGCAGTTTTCCATCTCTTTCAACCTTCTGGTTTAAAAGTCTGCGTTTGTGCTTCTTTCCCACTTTTCCTGTAACTAGTCTAGTCCAGATACAGATTTGCTGTATCCAGGACTGCTTGTAAGCTTCTGAGCCCCCCAAACTTTTCTGTGTTGGAGGGAAGCATTCTAGTTTATCAGGCTACCTAGTGCTTACCACTCCCACTATCTACCACAAGATCCAGGTACAGATTCTTAGTTTTAGCACTTGAATTTGCGTATTTGTGCTCAGCACTTGTTCACAACTTGTTGTTAGCACTAAATAAGCTACAAATTACTATAACACTCATCCTTCCTCTTTACTTAGAGGAAAACAGTTTTTGTACTTACTTTCCTCACTTGCTTAGAGAAACAGCTCTTATGCTCACTTTCCTCACTTGTCTAGAGGAAAGTAGTTTTTTTTATTCCGGCATGTCCAAGGGTCAGTTCCCAGTGTTCTCTCCTGTCTATCTGATGAATCTGGGCATCTTGGGGCAATGTAGCAGTTGCCTCCTGTACACGGACAACCCTCTCCTCCTACCACCCAACACCACAACCTGTGAGAATTGCACTTATCTAGCCAAACTGGAGGTAGAGCTCTCTCCAACCAAGACTGAACTTGACAATCAAGAGGAGAAAGTAAACACTTGCACCACACCACACTCCTCACATAGTCCCACTAAATCTACACCACCAAAATCCACACATAGAAACACAAAAACATTTGCAGAGGCTGTCAATAAATTATCTGCTCAAGCAACAGAGACCCCCAAAGCAGAAATGCAAGCAACCTCCACCCCCCCCACACCAACATAGCCCAAATGACACATAGACCACAGACTCCGTGTGCCAATAACCACAGCCCATAAGGCAAAACGTAGCCAACACACTAGACATAGGTATCTCTATAGTCAGGCACACTGATGTCCCACTCCCCAGGCTAAACAAGAAGGTTACTGTCAACTGCCTGTTGGGTGCCAGGATCCGCCACATAACCCACGCACTCAGGTCACTCCACAACAAGTACAAATATGACGCTGTCATTGTCCATGTTGGTGTGAACGACCTGAGATGTACCTCCGTGGACTACATGAAAAGAGACATGGAAGAGCTCTCCAGTCTTGCAGCCCAGGCAGGTATGATCCTAGCCCTGAGTAGCATCCTGCCATCACCCAGAATGATACCGCAGTACAAGGACAAGAATTATTGACTTCAACAATTGGCTAAGCTTCTGGTGTCATTCTAAGGGGATCCAGTATCTGTCTGCCTGGGACGACATGGTCAACAGACCACGATGCTTTGCCAGAGATGGCCTGCACCTGTCGCCCCTGGGATTCCAGATATTGGCTAAGGGTCTTGCTGCCCCTATAGTGCCTTTTTTAGGCAAGGTTCAAATGACAAATTCACCACCGTAACAGGAACAGGCAAGCAAAAACTGAGGGTAATGCTACTCAATGCTACAAGTCTAAATCTCAAAATGCACTCACTCGAGGCACTCTTTTTTTAAAATGGAGAACATTGATATCTGTGCAGTGACTGAGACCTTATTCAATGCTCTAGGGAGCACCCCTGTATCACCAGGCTCATAACACACTTTTCGGCCATCTAACCTGGACCAGAACACCAAAGGCGGAAGTGTGTCCATATTCATTAAGGATATCCACGCCTCCAGGCTAGTTGCACAGCATAATGCATCCAAGGTTATCCAAGTGCAACTAACTCTGGACAAAACTGCAATCCAAATTGTAGCTTGCTACAGATCCCCCACCATGCCCCAGGATTCCCACTCCTGTTTTCTTGATATACTGGAAAATATTAGGGTTCAACCAAACACCCTAATAATGGGCAGTTTCAACTACCCCACCATTAACTGGGAAAACTATTCATGTAGCAACTCCTTCGCTCAAAGCTTTCTGGAATTCATAAATTCCAATTCCCTGGATCAACTTATCCACACCCCCACCAGGGGCAACAATATCCTAGACCTAGTCATAACCAACATGAGTGACAGGTGTTCCACATCTGAAGTCAACTCCTCGTTGGTCATATCCGACCATAAGCTAATCATCCTAGATATCTGCATCCTGCCCGTACCCACCATTAAGGAAACCATGGTAAAAAATTTCTCCAAAGCCAACTTCATGCTTCTTAAGACAGAAGTGGCGAACTTCATGACATCCATGCAGATGGACAATACAGTTACGACTGCTGAATCTTACACAGATGCACTCTATAAGCACTTACACGACTGCATGGATCATGCTATCCCAAATAAAACCAAGATATTATCCTCCAAAAAAAGGAAGCCAATCTGGTTGTCCCCTGCCATAAGCAAACTCTACAACAGAAGGAAGAAACTGTTGTAAAAGAGAGTAAAATCCCATGAGTGGAGGAGCTCCCTGGTCAGCCTCAGTAAGAAGCTGAGATCCCTTATAAGATCCGCCAAAGCTAGCTACGAAAACAAAATCGCCACTGATTCTAAGGGCAACCACAAAGCATTCTATAGCCATGTCAAGACTCTCAATGGCAACACCCAGATCTGCTCTGAGTTACAGTACAACGGCACCAAAATTACAGAACCAACTGATATTGCCAATGTCCTGGCAGATAGGTTCAGTGCTAACTTTACCCTCCTCTCATCCCCCAAAAGGGCCATATCTATACAGGAAGAATGCAGAGCCCCTGTAATCACATCTATACAGGTAAAAGCTGCACTCCTTAAAACCAAAAACACAGCATCCATGGGACCGGACAACATCTCAAGCTGCGTTTTACACCAACTTCAGAATGAACTGGCTCCCCACCTAAGCACCATGTTCAGTCATAGTCTCATGTCAGGCTTTATGCCCACTGAATGGCATACAGCAACATTTATCCCAATCCACAAAGGAGGGGGCCACCATTAGCCTGACGAGCCTGTTCTGCAAGGCCAATGAACGTATCATCATGGAACTCGTAAACAAAGACATTGGTAATCCCCAAACTCTGGACCCCACCCAGTTTGGGTTTGTGAAAGGCAGATCATGCCTTCTGACTCTGATTGACTTCTTTGAGGGAGTCACCAAAGCCGTAGAGGAGGGTAAGGTGGTTCACACAGCCTCTCTTCACCTCGCCAAGGCTTTTGACACCATCCCCTATTCTGGAATTGTAGCTAAACTCACTAAACTGGGTTTAAATCCCTACATCACAAGATGAGTTGCCAACTGGCTCATTGACAGAACCCATACTGTAAAAGTTGCAGACTCCAAATCTGACTTCAAACTAGTGACAAGTGGAGTACCACAGGGTTCAGTCCTGGGACCGCTCCTGTTTGGCATCTGCTTCTCTGAAGTACAGGTTAACACCGAAGGCTTCTGGCTAACGAAGTTCGCAAATGACTGCAAACTAGGAGCCATAGTAGAGTCCTCAAATGATGTGGACATCCTACAGAAGGGCCTCACTGAGACAGATGTCTGGTGTCAGAGGCATGGCCTCAAGCTCACTGCCAAAAAGGGCATAGCCATTCCCTTTGGTAAAATCTCTGTACCCATGGACTGCCACATAAACGTCAGTCTACTTAACGCCGAATGTGTGATTAAGAGACCTTGGGAACCCGGTGGACAGTAGTCTCTCCTTTGATGATCACATCGCCACAGAAGTCAGGAAATCCTTGTGGCACACCTCATCACATCCAGGAAAAAAGAGGTCATTGTTCCTCTGTATTCAGCACTCATTAGACCCATTATAGAGTACAACGCCCCTTTTTGAATACCTCACAGGACATCTGCAGCAGCTGGAAAGGCCACAGAAGTACCTCACAAAGAGGATTACTGGCTTCAAACAGATGCCCTACACTGACCGTCTCAAAAAACTCCAGCTTTACTCTGTAGCATATTGCCTACTATCTCTGCCTAACATATAAAGCTATGTTAAACCCAGAGCTGTTGGACATACTACACCTAAAGAAATCCCAATCCCTCCGAGCTACAAGCTCTAGGAACCTAAACCTTATCACCACAATAAATGGGACATGCTAGAGGGATAGATTCCTGTCCCAGAGACTTCCTATACTCTGGAACAAGCTATCCATCTATGTCTAGCAAAGTTCCTCATTAGCACTCTTCAAGAAAAATCTTTTTGAGTGGATGGGAAATGGGAAATGCACGCCAGGGAATACTTCTATGGCTCTGCTCGACAGGGGCACAGGAAATTAACTTTCTTGGGTGGCATAAGCCAGGGAACTTTGTTGGCTAGGCTTACTTAGGCCCTTGGGCCGATAGCCAAGTACCTACCTATGAACCTGTTGACATTTGATTGTCAGGGAAAGCCCAACTGGGTAGGTGCCCATTTTCAGCAGAAGCCTGGGGAGAAATGCTTCAAATATCAGCATTTTAAGAACAATAACTTTTTTTTACAAGTGTCAAAAATAATACAAAAGACATGGACAGTTTAAGTAATTGTACCAAATTAGACATAATGTTGCAACATTGGTTAAAAGCAGAGAAATGTTAGCCAGTTCATAGAAAAATTAAAGTAAGCTAGTTTAATACAAACAGAATTGCACTATGAAGTGACAGGAAAAAACACTGTTGTGACATGATTAAAACAGAGGGTCAGGAAAGAGAAATTGAAGTTTAGTGAATTAGGAGATGTTTGGTATGAATAGGCACTTGTTCATATTTATCATAGGGTTAAGCAAGAACAGTGTCTGATTTTGGCTAAGAAGTCTTTCTTAATGGATGTAAAGGACTTGGGGGAATGTATTCATCTGATAGTAATAGGTAAGGAGTTCCAGGCCTTATCAACATAGTATGAATATAGACTTTTTACCCACCAGATTTGATAGGTTTGTGGCAAGAGAGAAGATTTCAGTCATCTGGTTGTAATGACCAAGTGGGAACATAGTTGTGTAGAATGATTTTTATGGCAAGACAAGACAATGAATGCTGGATAAATTTTATAAGTGCTAAAAAGCTGTGTGTATGTTAGTTGATAAGGTAGTTTTAAGTTTTAGGATTTTTAGTACTTTACAGTGGTGGTATTCTCAAAGGGTATTTGCTGCAAGTTTAGCCACATCAAAACATTGTTCATGTTTTGCTTTTTGTTATGCCTAGAGGTTGGTAAGGATGGGAGTGCCATAAAGTAGTGAGGGGAGCAGGTAAGTAGTGGCTAGTGTAGTTTTAAATGTATTGTTGAGAGTTCTTGGCTGTATAAAGCAGCCCTAGTGTTGGTGAGTTTTTTCATGCAGTTTTGTATATGCAGGTCATGAGAAGTGAAATCAGTGGTTGTATGATTGAGAGAGGATTTCATTTTTTATTCCCATGAGAGAGGGATTTGGGGAAAAGTAGTAGTTTTTATGGGGGGGGGGGGTTAAGCATGACTTGAGTTGCAAAGTCGTGGTTTACTGGCTGTTAAAGCTTTTTGAGTTATTTATTTTTGAGATGAGTCAGGTTGTCTGATATGCACATAAGTGTGGAGACTTGTGTATTGTATTAGGGTGGTCTGTTGTGTGGGCGTGTGGAGGGTGTTCATGAGAATGTTGAAGAGGGGATCAAGGATAGGGCCTTGTAGTACATCGGTGATGACTGGGAAGTATAGAGAGGGTGGAATACCATTTTAATGACTGATACTATTTACTAGCTAGCTTTTGAACCATAAAAGGGTGGTCTGAGAGACTTGATGAGGATAGGGATGAGCCTCTGCTTCATGTGAACAGGGAGCCTGTTCTAGAGAAGGGTAACTTCTGTGATACATACCAGTCCCTCCAGCAAGTCTGTTTATACTACAGGCATCCAGCAAGTCTATTTATACTACAGGCAAAGTTTAAGTTCTTAGAACAGGTAATTATGGTGGTGTTTGTTTTTTGTGGACATGCAAGAAGCCCATTAGGGTGGGGTCCAACAATGCATTGCATGCCAGGCATAGGTCTCCTCTCAGTAGGCTGTAGGAGACCAAATACAGGGATAGGGCTTTGAGATGGTCTATATAGGACATGTTACTTGCACACTGTATTCTTTTAGGGAGGAGTCTTTGCGGGTATTTCAGTTGTTGGATGTGCCTGGTTAGGTACACACCAAAGGTGGCATTTTCTCAATGATAGGTCTAATGAATGTTGAATGTAGTAGAATAATGACCTCCTTGGACCTAGATGCCATACCTTAGTTTAAAATTTGCACAACGTAGAATTATTAATAGTGTAGACACACGATGGTCAAAGGCTAGATTACTGTTTACCTGTGTCCCCAAGTCCTTGACTACTGGGTCAACTCTTAGGGTTGTTTTGTCAATGTAATAGTTACTGGAAGTGGATGGACTTCCTGAAGTATACTATTATTCATTTCTTGGCATATAGTTTTAGTACATGGCTCTCGACACAAGTTATTTTTCTGTGCCTACCCTTCCAGAAGAATGTAAGTGTCAGTGGGGGATTCTGTGACTTCTGATTTGCAGTCATCTGCAAATTTGGTCATCCAGAGGCCCTTGACATTGGCCTTTACTTTAGAGAAGTAAATGTCAAAAAGGAGTGTTCCCAGGACTGGCCTCTGAGGGACTCTGGTTGTGACTGGCCTCTTTGTAGAGGTGGACTCCCCAGTTCTAACTTTCTGGGTCATGTCTGTGAGCCAGCTGGCTTTCCATCAGATGACATAAGGATTTTTACCTAATCTATTGAGTTTATCAACAATGCTGGAGTGGGGCATTGTCTCAAATGTCTTGGCAAGGTCAAGGTAGGCAGTGTGAACAGTTATGCGCTTATTCTTTGCTTTCGTGACTTTCTCAAAGAATTCCACCAGGTTGAGCTGGCATGATTGGGTTAGATCTTGTGTCTCTGTTTCCTATGTTGTTGTTGATAATTTCCACATCTAACTTTCCTGGTACCTGCTCACCATGTCTCGCCTTCTCGCTGATCACTAAAGATTAGTCACTGGATAGCAGGTGTCCATTTGAAAGTAGAGTTCCTCTGTTTAAGTGATGAATTGGTAGTAGATCAGTTTGTAGTGGTGAATAGCCAAGTAGGTGATGCAGCATAGCTGGGGTAAGATGTGAGCTGAAATCCTGGTCCAAAAAAAGTTTAAGCAGTTTCATTTATTTGAACTTGACCATTATTTATTTTGGATCAGTTTTAACCATACCATAGGAAAATTCCCTGGTAGAGACTAGCCTTGGGTGCTTGTGCATGTGTGCAGTTGCCTTTGTGGTGACTGCGTACTTGGATATGAAAGTTGGTGGTATGGAAATACTAGATGGGAATGTCATCACATTGATCCTAGCTACTAGTTTTGCAGTACATGCAGTCTGGGGAGTTGGGACTTGATCTGGTCTAGCTGGATATGATGATTAACGGGTACCTGATTCTTACCTGTCCACCAGCCTTACTTACTACATGGATGCTAGATTAATTCAATGGAAAGTTTCTCCACCTTGAGAAGGGGAAGACCCCTTTGCGGTATGACAGGGAAACAGAATGGGTCACTGGGGTCTTTTGATAGCTAGTCAGTCAAGTTGGCAAGAACCAAAAGCTTGTTAAGGGGGAAGAAAAAAATACACGTACTTGTTTTGAGCTACAGTCGTTTGAAATGAGCTCATCAGGAAGCTGTGAATGTTAACCAATTTTAAATGGTCTGTAATTGTTGTAGTTGCATTGCATTTCACAGATTAGTTCTACTGTATAGCACATCTAAACCCAGATATATTCAGCTCACCCTTTCCAGAAGTGCCGAGTGCTAGTTTTTTGCTGAAAATGTCATAACTTGTAGTGTTTGTGTTTATACCTGCAGAGGAGCACCAATGAACAAATGGAAAAGCAAATGTGAAGTAATTATGAAAACAACTAAGTTACTGTTTTAAGACCTTTTTTTGCATGCATGTCTGTGCCCACTCCAGAATTGTCATTTGTTTTACATGATGCTACATATCCCACTTGACTTTGCATCTAGTGGTCTGTATTGTTGTTGTTATTGTCAGTTATACGTCAAAAGTCTACTAAAATTTAGCAGAATTTTTTATATGAGCATGTAGAAACACATGCATATATAATTCTTAATGTATAAAGTTGTATGTAAAGTTAAAAATATTTCTGATGCATAGATTAGGGATGTAGGGCCACATAAAAAGTAAAATGTGACATCATCATTCGCATTTCAGTCTACATGCTATATCCACTTAGCTTGTACCTCTTAAGCAAGTTTCACATTATTAGTAGTTTCCATTATTTCCTAAGGTCACGTTGTGCTGATGAGGTTCCCCCTGAAAGAGCAGCTGCTTTCCAGTTTGCTGAGTGAGCCCTTTCTAAATTTGGTCAGTTAGTGGTTCAAGAACTGTCCAATAAAAGGTTTCAAGAATAAAAACTCAAGTTGTTTACATTTTACATATATTTGCAGATGTTACTTGGACTCTGGATAGTAATTTGGTAGCTGTTGCGGGTACCCTGTGGTTATACTGCAACCATTTACTTAACTGAAATATTGCATTACCCATGAATAATCTGACTTTAGAATTTAGCCATTATATTTTGCCCTGTTGTGCATTACATTTTTTTCTGTTTTACTTGTGCCCACTGCATTTTAATTATTTACTTGCAGCTGTTTGTGATTCTGCTCAGTACTGTACCTTTTTTTTTTTTTTTTTTTGTTTGTTTTACTTGAATTTTTCCTCGGGCCTCCGCCATGGCTAAAATGGGGCCTTGGGACCAGACAACCTCCCCCTTTCACAAAATCAGCTAACTTAATGTTTGCAGGCATTTTGACAAATCAGCTAATTTACTGTGTGCAGGTTGTGCTGTACACGAAAGTAATATGTAAGGTTGTCTTTTACCATACACTTAGGTTCATAGGTTGGTTACTAGGCTATGAACAATCAGCCCTAGGGCCTATACAAGCCTAGCCATAGCAATTCCCTGGCTATTTCTTTCCACACGATTTACTTCCCAGACCCCTGTCTAGCAGGGCAACTGACGTGATCCCCAGGGTGAATTTCCTTTCTCTCATCCAATCATCAAGGTTCCTTTTGAAGAGGGCCAAAGAGGTGCTCTGCTTGACACGTATGGGCAGTCTATACCATAGTCTAGGGAGTCTCTGGGTCAGGAACCTATCCCTCCAACATGCTTTGTTTATTGTGATGACAAGATTTAGATCCCTGGTGCTTGTGGCTCTGAGGGATTTGGATTTCTTTAAGTGTAGCATGTTCAACAGCTCTAGGTTTGACATGGCCTTGTATGTTAAGCAGAGATCGCCTCTGAGTAGACTATATGTGACAGAATATAGCTGGAGTTTTTGTAAGGCAGTCAGCGTAGGGCATCTGCTTTAGGCCTGTGATTTTTAGGGCAGTATTTCTGTGGCCTTTCCAGTTGTTGCAGATGTCTTGAGAGGTACATACCAAATGGGGCATTGTATTCTATAATGGGTCTAATGAGAGATGAGTACAGTGGGACAATGACCTCCTTTTTTCTGGATGAAAAGCCCTTGGTGATGAGGTGTGCCACATAGAAGGATTTCCTGACTGTTGTTGCAATGTGGTTATCGAAGGTGAGACCACTGTCCACCTGTGTCCCCAAGTCTCTTATCACACTTTTGGTGTTTAGTGTACTGCCATCTATGTGGTGATTCACGGGTACATGTTTTTTCCCAAAGGGGGTAACTGTACATTTCTTGGCATTGGGCTTGAGCTCATGGCTCTGGCACCAAGCATCTGTTTCTGTAAGGCCCTTTTGTAGAGTATCCACATAATTTGGGGATTCAGTAATGGCTCCCAGTTTGTAGTCATCTGCGAACTTTGTTAGCCAGAGTCCCTTAGTGTTGGCCTATACTTCAGAGAAGTAGATACCAAACAAGAGCGGTCCCAGGACTGAACCCTGAGGTACTCCACTTGCCACTTGTCTGGAGCTGGATTTGGAGTCTGCTACCTTTACAGTGTGAGTTCTGCCAGTAAGCCAGTTGGCAACCCATCGAGTGACGTAAGGATTAATGCCCAGCTTAGTAAGTCAATCTGTGATTCCAGAGTGGGAGATGGTGTCAAAGGCCTTGGCGAGTTCCAGATAGGCTGTGTGGACTGCCTTACTGTCGTCCACAACTCTGGAGACTGATTCGAAGAAGTCAGTCTGGTTCAGGAGACCAGATCGGCCCATCACGAACCCAAACTGGGTGGGGTCCAGTGTTTGAAGGTTGCCAATGTCTTTGTTTATAAGTTCCATGATAATACGTTCCATGGCCTTGCAGATCAGGCTCATCAGACTGATGGAGTGGTAGTTCCCGGGATCCAAGGTGGATCCCCCCTTGTGGAGTAGGATAACTGTAGCTGTGCGCCACTCAGTGGGCACGAAGTCTGAGGTGAGGCTATGATTAAACATGACACTTAGGGTGAGGTGCCACTTCATTTTGTAGTTCATGTAGTACACAGCCCCGGATGTCATCTGGTCCCATGGATGCTGTATTCTTAGCTTTGGAGAGTTTTTTTTTTTACCTGTGTGGCCGTTATTACTGGAATTTGGCAATCTTCCGGTATTGAGATGGGCTGTTTAGGGGGTGAGAGTGGGGGTGACGTTGGCACTGAATTGATCTGCCAGGATATTGACAATATCCTTGAGATCAGTATATTTAATACCATTCTGTTGTAGCTCGGAGCAGATCTGAGCATTACCATTTAGATTCTTGACATAGTTATAGAATGCCTTGTGGTTGTCTTTGGAATCTTTGGCAATTTTATTTTTGTACCTAGCTTTGGAGGATTTTATGAGGGATCTCAACTTCTTACTGAGGCTGGTAAGGGAGTTTTTTGCATCGTGGGATTTTCCTCTTTTCTGCAACAGTTTCTTCCTTTTGTTGTAAAGTTTGTTTATGGCAGGGTACCACAAGATTGGCTTTCTTTTTTTGGAGGAGAGCATCTTGGTTCCATTTGGGATGGCATGAGTGGATATGCTCGTACAGTGCCTTAGTGTAGGATTCAGCAGTCAAACTTTCAGTTCCCGTCTGCATGGGTGTCATGAAGTTTGTCACTTCTGACTTGAGGAGCATGAATTTGGCTTTGGAGAAGTTTTTTATGGAGGTTTCCTTACTGGGGTGTGGGGGTGGGATATGGATGTTAAGGGCGATTAGCTTATGGTCAGACCCGACCAACGAGGGGGTGACCATAGGTGTGGAGCATCGATTTCCCATGTTGGTAATGACCAGGTCCAAGATATTGAAGCCCCTGGTGGGACTATGGATTAGTTAGTCCAGGGCATTGGAATTTATGAATTCCAAGAACCGTTGGGCAAAGGTGTTTGGTACACGAGTAGTTTTCCCAGTTAATGGCAGGGTAGTCGAAATCACCCAGTATTAGGGTGTTTGGTTGTATCTTAATATTTTCCAGTATGTTTAGAAAGGTGTAGTGAGAATCTTGGGGCATGGTGTGGGGGATCTGTAACAAGCTACAATTTGGATTGCAGTCTTACCTAGTGTTAGTTGCACCTAAAGAATTTCAGACGCATTGTGTTGGAGTTTAACTTGCTGTCATGGCTGACCCAGTTTTACAGCGAAATACTGATTTTTTAATCACATTTTTATCTTCAGGCTCTAGATCTGTGTATGCAGCTCATGCAGTTGGAAGAAAAAGCTTTGATTCATTCAGATGCTAGATATGCTTATGGGAGTTTGGGAAGGTAAGTGAACGAAGTTTTGTACACTTCATTTGCATGGTAAGCAGTTTTAATTGTGTTTCACACTTTTCTTTGAGCTGTTTTATTTCTGTTTATGAGGCTAACTGTCTTTGCAGGCCATTTTAAGCCTAGTCAGTTTCCCTTTTTGGGCTCTAACTAACCTAGAGATTGGCCTTACCCATCCAATGGTCGATAATTATATATAATCCTAATGAGTAACTGTGATCATACCATAGATAATTTGAGGGACCCATGCATGTGATAGAGCACTGAGGAACTGTTTCTGTCCATTAGTAGTACAGGGGACAGTCCTAGGATAAATTTTCTGTTTCCCATCCATAGGTCCAAATTGCTTTTGAGTATGGACTGGGATGAATTTTGTTTTATGTGGATGGGGAGTCTGGTCCAGAGCAGTGGTATCCTCAGTGATGTATATCTGTCCCTCCAAACTATTCTGTTGATGTTGCAGAAGAAGTTCAGAACCCTACACAGAGTATTTCTGATGCCATTTGACTCCCTCAAATGCTCATTCTGAATTAGCAGATACATCAGCTGAACAGGTTTGGTACTTCCTTATTCCTGAACTTTCAGTAGTTCCTGCTTTAGGCTGCACAGAGTTTCATTCACATCTGTGAGAGTTGAATGCAGTTGCTCTCCTGGGGTAGGATAGAGGCACCTTTAATTTTTTTTTGAAAATGCTACCCCATATTAGTGTTGCTGTTTATTGTAAAACATTGGATGGCTAGTTTAGTCTTTTCTGCATTTTGCTTTTGAGTTCTGGTATAGTTTGTGATGTTTCTGCAATACAAGTAAGAAGGCTGACTTTTAACTTAAGATGGACAGATTCCAGATGGTGTGATCTGTACAGTTTATCAGTTTGAAGCAAACTTTTGTGAAAACACCACCACATTGTTACATCATAAGACGGGACATAAGTGACACACATAGTATGTGTGTGTGTGTGTGTGTGTATATATATATATATATATATATATATATATATATATATATATATATATATATATATGTACCCACATGCATGCTCACGCACAAAATATTTGTGTACACATAGATAACTACATATATGTATAAAGGATGATCCCAAATACTTATTTAGGGAATGTTAGCATGCCTGTAATGTGATGTGAAATATAGCTTACAGCAGTGGTAACAACTATTCAGTATCCATAGACTGCACAGGCCTCTTCCTGTTAGATCAGCGGTGACAGACGATGATATAGCACTCTGCATCCCCACCAACACCCGACAGAGGTGGCACAAGGCTTCAGTATAATATGAAAGTGTCTTTACTCTTGTTTATGAAAATATTTATACTCTTATTTATGTTCACGGAAAATGGCAGTAAATGTTCTTAAACACCATTTTTCATTAAAACATTCCATATAACTGTAAAGGGCAGGAATTCTTGCAAACTGGTTTAGCCCACTTACTTTGATACCTGTATACTAAATACTACAATTTAAAAGTCCTATCACACTGCTTGAAAGTTCTGGAGAGGGTGATTGATGTATGAATACAGAGTAATAGAAAGTAAGATGAGCAGTTTGAATTTAGATCAGACCTAATGTTTGCAGTGAGACAGATAGTTGAGAAGACGCTAGAGGTTAGGAAAGAGTCCAACTGGGCATTCTTGGACTTGGAGAAAGCATTTGATAGGGTGGCAGGAAAGTTGATTTGGACAGTCCTTTGGTGGTTTGAAGTCCCAGAAACATTGGTAGAGTTGGTGCAGGCTACACATGTATGGATAGTGTTCAGACTCTCAGAAGGGTTCCCAAGGTGAGTGGGTGTGCATCAGTGTTCAGTTCTGAGCCCACTTCTGTTTATACTGGTGAATGGATGATATAAGCATATGGATTAGAGAGGACAGATCAACAAAGATGCTGTATGCAGATGTGGTATTATAGGCAGACTCTCTTAGCAAGACCTTTAGCAAATGATAAGCAATGGAATACAAAACTTAAGGTACACGGGATTAAGCTGAGTACAGATAGAACAGTTGTAATGGCAAAGGGAGACTTGGAAAAAGCTGAAAATGGAGATAGAAGACAAACTAGTGGAACAGATTAACAGCTTCAGGTATATTGGAGGGGTGGTTGAGGAGGAGGAGTCTGAATGAGGAGGTCAAAGTTAGAATCCGAGGGGGTGCAGGCTACTTCCACAAAGTGTCAGGGCTAATGTGCGACAGAAGAATGCCAAAGAAGCTGAAAATTAAGGTGTACAAGACTGTGGTGTGGCCAGTACTAGAGTATAGTACAAAAACCTGGGTAGTGAAGTCAGAGCAGTTGAGAAAGCTAGCGATGATGGAGATGCAGTGCCTGAAATGGTGGCAGGATCCACATTGTGGGACAGAAGAAATTAGGGCATTGAATAGAAGCCCAAGTAGCGTAGCTCCAGTTGCAGAGATGGTCAAAGAGAACAGATTATGGTGGATTGAGCACATGTACAGTAAAGCAGAAGATAATCTGGTGAAGATTTGTGAAAGACGAGAAGAAGACAAGAAGAAACGCAGGGTATCCAGCAAATGGATGGACAGTTTGTGTGAGAAGGACCGCAACTGTTCAGTATTTCCATCAAAGAAGGTAGTATAGTGGTACTGAGCTGACACCCTGATCCTACATAGAAGAATGGGAAAAAAGGGGGTTGATAATGATAATGCTGTAGTAGTATTAAACTAGGTTCAGTCAGGTGACACTTGGCAATGGCTGCAGTCTGCCATTTCTTTTGGTCTGGTACTGTTTATATTCAAGCGGATTGCATTTTCGCACTTAACATTTCCATTGCCGAATTTGTTACACATTGTCTTTTTTGTGTGTCTTATTGCTGAAAAGGTTTTCTCACATGCACAGGTGGATCCAAAAAGTAATAGCAATTTTGCAGTTTGTAATTTGTGAATGTGTCTTATCAGAAAAGATGCATTATATTATCATGTGTCATCATTCAGCTTATGGTGTGGATTAGAATTCTAACCTAAAAATTCTCTGGAGTGCGAAAATGAGAAAGCAGCAATACATGCTACTCTGCTCACCCAGCACACACACATGCTACTCTGCTCACCCAGCACACATCTATGTGCAATACCAGATCACTGCATTTTGAATTGGTTTCTTCCAAAGGTTCACAAACTAACAGTGATTCAGCAGTCTTACATGAATGGTAATTTACTATTTCAACCACTCTGTTAACTGCTTCTTTCATTTGTCACATTTCTTCACTTTGGTACAACGAACCTGTTAGTGAATTTTGTGGAACACACTGAAGAAGTATTTATTTTGTTTTTTCTTCATGCTTCTTCAGCAGTGCAACAAATCAGTAGGTTTGTTCCTGTCATTATTTTTAGACAAACATCATTGGTTAGCGAGACCAATTTCAACTTTGGCAAGCCGTTTTATTTAAAGATATTAAAGGCATGGAAAAAAGACGACGCCTTCAACTCTTCCATGTATGACCAGTAACTCCAGAAACTCTTCTGTCTTTCAGTTTTCATAAACTTAACAAAACTCTAATGCAAAGTTGAGTGGCATCTGTTTTTATCTGTTTTATGTATAGCTAAACTCAATGCTATACTGGAGTATGTCCTACATACTAAAAGTCCCCTGACCAATCTAAACAGGCAGATAACAAAGTTACTACTTTAGAGGCTAAATTTTGAAGAGCTTTTCAGGCCAAGGACAACAATAAATCTTTCTACAGTTATGTCCATAATCTTGGGGGAAATACCATCAATGCACAGAACTTAATGTAAATGGTATCATCCGCACTGAACCAGAGGCCATTGCCAGCTTTTTGACTGACTGGTTCAACTGAAATCCTCTCCAACAGTCCAAAGGAAATGGCACATAACAACCCCCCCCCCTCCGACCATTACTAGGAAAAAAGTCACCCATACCCTTTTCAAAGCCAAAAATACTGCAGCTGTGGACTCTGTAACATCCCAGAATGCTTAATAAATAGCACAGAACATGACCTCTCTGGTCCAGTTGAACCACTTTTCATCTGAAGCCCACAGTCAGATTTTTTTGCCCAAGGAATGGAAGATGGCTACAGTCATTTCCCTGCACAAAGAAGGTCCAGCCACTGATCTGGGTAACTACAGGCCCATAACTCTGACCAGCCTCCTATGTAAGGCCATCAAAAAAATCTTCATGGACATAATAAATGAGGACATGGGTAACCTGCAAATGCTGGACCCATCACAGTTTGGCTTTGTTAAAGCAAGGCCATGCCTATCAAATCTTGTGAACTTTTTTGAGATGATCACCAAAGCAATGAATGAAGGCAAGACTTGCACACAGCTTACCTCTACCTGGCCAAGGCTTTTGATACAGTCCCCACTCAGGCATTATAGACAAGCTCACTAATTTAGGCATGAACTTTTTATCACTCACTGATAGAACCCAGGAGGTCAAAATAGGTGAGGCCACTGCCACCAAGAGTCCATTCACTAGCAAAGTCCCCCAGGGATCTGTACTGGGCCTGCTCCTTTTTGGCATCTACTTCTGTGAAATGGATGCAAATGCTGAGGGTTTATAGCTGACAGTCTGCAGATGATTTCAAGCTAAGGTTTGTCACAGACTCCCCTGCAAGACACCAACATTCTTCAGGAAGGCCTATTCGTGACTAACAAATGGTGCCAAAGCCATGGTCTTAAACTCAGTGCTAAGAAATGCATAATTGTACCCTTTGGGAAGTCGGCCATCCCACCTAATTAATAAAAAAAAAAAAAACAAAGTCCATAAGCTAGGTAAGGAACACTCCACACACGAACCAGTCAATGGAAAGAAAAAAAAAAGATGAGCGGACTTCCCCAACTTATTAGGTCTGAAGCAGCAGTCATAATATAGACTGTGAAAGTGCTCAACTTTTTACGTGGTCTGTTTGTTGTTTTTGCTTTTATGTGACATTAAAGTATGTGGAGTTGCTACATCAGCTCTCAACATTTTTCTTTACATCCCAGCTAATTATCATGCTGACAGTGTGCCCCTAAGAGTCGACCCAGTGGTCGGGGATCTAGGTACTCGTAGACAATAGCCTTACCTTCTACCACCATGTGGCCACAGTGGTGAAGAAGTCAGTTTATGTTGCTGAACTCGTAATTAAAGTTGTGGCATCTAGGTCCAAAGACGACATTATCCCACTATACTCGGCCCTTATCAGACGAATTATAGAGTACAGTGCTGTTACTGGTATGTACCTGAGTAGGCATGTGCAGCAACTAGAGCAACCTCTGGGGTTTCTTACAGAAAGAATACAAGGCATAACAAACCTGCCATATGCAGAGCACCTTGAAGCCCATTCCCTGTCCTCGATCTCCTGTAGATTGTTGAGAGGTGATCAATGCCTGGCTTACAGGGCATTTGCAAGCCCCACACTTATGAATTTCCTGCATACTCATCAGTTAAACCATAGGAGAAATATAAGGTATAGGAACTTGAATTTTGTTTGTAACGTGTATCTGTCTCTCCAGCATGCTCTGTTTGCGTCCCAGAGACTGCCTCTCCTATAGTATGCTTGCAGTTCATGTGAAGCTGAGTTAGTCTGTTACCCAATTTAGGCACAGCCTAGACCAGTGGATGGGAAATAAGAAATTTACACTGGGCCTAGCACCCACATCCCTTATGGACAGAGAAAGTTTATAAATGTTTGGTCCTCAGTGTCCTGTTTGGATTCAGGACATCATTATTCTTTTGGGAAAACATGGCTAGGCTTAGAGGGACCTCTCCAGATTGTTAGCCTAGTAAAAATCAATGAATCTATGAGTGGGATTTGTTTATTTTGCAGGTCAAACACATTGCTGTTAATTTGACTGCTTATGGTCTGCCTACTCAGTTTTAAGTGTTTGAGTTTGTCTTCCTTATTTCTAAACCTATTAAGCAAATCTGCTGATTTAAGAAAACCTCATTTTACCAATTCACCAGCAGCAAATGCTCTTTCATTTTTTGTAAGGAGTCATGCAGTGTGATAGCTGATGAAAATTACTAATGAAAACTGAATGTAATTCATGTCTTAGATTTTCTTGTTGGGTGGTTGCAGGTCTCTGAAGTTCAGAATAATGGTGAAGTGTTAAGTCATTCTTGCTGGGATCTTTTCAAGATGAGGAGCTTCTTGTTCATGTCTTTACACTAAATGTTTTGGGGCGCAACCATATCTGTTTGCATAATGAACAAAGGCTTCCCACTGTGTTCTTTGATGCTTCTACCTGTATTTTATAATTCTACTTTTATTATTGTCCTTTTTCCACTTTCTTTTGCAGAACTGTGAAGTCTGAGATGTTGTCCTAGTCAGTTTTATTAAAAATGTATCTATAGCTTTAAGGTAATGACCACCTTCAGTGATGAAGGATATTTGAAATGACAACTATGAAATCATGCTACTTTAGATTTCTGTAACCTTCTTTTTCTGGCAAGGAAAAATTAACTCCAAATGTTGTTAGCCTAACAAATTACTGTCTGGGGTCCTGTGTGCTAACAGCGCTTACATTGGGGTATACATTTCAGTTGACAAGCTACTGTTTGACTGTTTCCTAGCCTTGTTTTCATAGTTACTTCTGTGTAGTGCAGTTTTAACTTCTTTGAAATCCATCAGGTACAGGTGTCATAAAGTTAAACATTTTCCCTTATTAATTTCCAGATAACATTGCACCATGTGATGTTGGCACTTGGAAGCAATGGCCCCTTTTTAAATATATAGTTGTGAAAGGTGGGCACTCCACTTGAAATACACTACAACTATTAAATGACACCTTCGGCCTGGGCAGACCAGCATGCATACTAATCCACAGAAAATGCATGAGCAGACAGCCATGCTGTCCGAATAGCAGTAAATGACCTGGAATTAAGTGTCAGGACAATGCATGAACAACCCTTTGTTCCTGTCTGACTTAATTTTCTGGCTGTAGATCTTTTCACTGAGTTTCACTTTTTTTTTTTTTTAACCAGATTTAAATTGAACATCACAAGTCTAAACACTGGTGTTGATGTAAGGAAGTGTTTTAATGATGCCTATGAATGCTTAAAAAAAGTACAGCAGTTTCTTGTATATTGTTAAATAGGGCAGAGAAAAAAGGAAGGCAAATAACGGCTTTCCATCATCCAGTAGGGTTGCCACCCGTCCCTCTTTGCAAGGGACAGTCCTTCTTTGTGCAGTTGTGTCCTGAGAAAAAAACTGCACATATCCTGAGATGTTAGGACAAAAAATATTTCCGAAGTTTTCTTTAGTAGTTATATAAAAGTTATTTTATATCTGAAACCTCTAAATGTTATATGAAATAGCATAAACAACAAAAATGCTACAAGAATAAGCTTTTATTTGTGTAAAAAGGGAAGTTGTGTCCTTTGCACTGATCATGAGTATGTTTTGCCTTCCAAAATCTCATATTTCTGCAAAAAATGTCCCACTTAGGGAATTTCAAAAGGTGGCAACCCTATCATCCAATTATGTATTCTGTCAGTTAATGG